>NC_025866.1:730030-730799 GCF_000755165.1 Leishmania panamensis | reverse complement strand
CGCTCTCCCCATCCCTAACCCACCCCCCTGCCGTGCACCGCCGCCTCACTTCTCTCCGCGTGCTGCTGTGACTCTGCGACGATGGAGTGGAATCTCATGCTGTTACTCTACGCGGCCCTCCAGTTCATCGCGTTTTTATTGGTGCTGGTGGCGACGCCGCTGGATATGTTTCGCATCACTGACAATCAAAGCATCGTTAACGGATATTTTTCGTTGTGGGGATCACGTCAGAGTGTCGGTGATTTATCATTCTTCAGTCCCATCACTATTTTGTGGGCTGCGTGCCCCGGCCGCCTGATGCGTTTCCGCGTTGCTCAGGCACTCGCTGTCCTCTCTATCCTCGTGTACGGCGCTGCGGCCGTCCTGGGCGTCGTCATACTGTTCTGCTGCCCTCTCTTACGCTGGATATGCGTGATGCTCAACATTATGGGTGCCGTCACCGTGTGCGTTGTCTGGGCTGCCATGGTGTTGACCTATTTTACTGATGAAGGCAGGACATGTCCAGCTCTCCATAGTTTTACGGTGTATGGTGTCGGCTTCGCACTCCTCGTGGCTGCCTGGGTGCTGGATCTGATCAACATCACATTCTTAGTAGTTCCGTTCCACATTATGCTTTTCGGTAAGGCTGACAGTGCCGCTGACAACTTGGAGGAAAAATCGAAAGGAGAGTCGGAAGAACATAGCAGCCAAAAGGAGGAGGAGGAGTAGACGAGGGGATTGCGGGCGGGCGACCCTGTCGGAGACGCGTAGGCGAGGGACCGCTCGAGCT
>NC_025866.1:684772-729930 GCF_000755165.1 Leishmania panamensis | reverse complement strand
GTTGTACCGGAAGGTGCACCTGGCCGTTCACGGGCTTCGATCTGAGGACCAAGCAAGCGTCGGCGTTGCTCACTCGTCGTCGTCGGCCTCTTCTTTAGAGACCGAGACGCCACAGCAGGCAAACAGGACAAGCGATTACACTAGCAATCCGGGTGAGCGAGAGAAAGAAAGCTGCCGAAGAGGTCCTGTGTATCCAATTTGTGCGCCGACGTCTTCCTGCGCGGCCCTGGCGGTCAAACGCGCTGGCACCGCTCCGTACGGTGAGCCGAGTGTGCGCCAGAGCCCATCCGCCACCTTTGCCAGCATGACACGCCTTATGGAGTACGTGAAGCACAACAAGCAAAGCAGCAGCATCAGTGTGGTACGTCTCTCGGTGTTGAGCAGCCCCATGCGCTGCGGGCTGCTCTATTGCCTGCCTTTTTGTTTCTGCATGCTCATTTGTGTGTTTTTGTGCGTGTTTCTCGTCTGTGGACTACATTAAGGTCCTGCGCTAAAAATGAGCATGTCATTGTCTGCTCACATATGTAAACGTTTGAATGTCTCCATCCTAGCGACACCTGTACGCACCCTTGAACCTTTTCGTGTGATTTACCGTAATTATAAATTTCGTATAACAATAATTCGAACTGAGGGGGCTTACTGTCGGTAGTGCTGTCATACGGTGCCCGTTTCACATACTATCGGGCTTTATGGAGTGAAGGGTAGAGTACTCTCTGCCCAGCGTACTCCTTTGCTCGCGTTTATTTTTGCAGATGGGAATGTACTCACACTGACCCCAGCGGCCGTCGTACATCTCTCTCTCTCTTTCTGGGCTTCACTCACTCTTCTATTTTCCTTCTTCTCCCGTACTTTTTCTAGTACACTTCGCGTTACCTGAGTGCCCCGTTAGGGTGACTCGGTACTGGTATATACCGCTGTAACACTCACAATGTTTTCTCACAACGGCAGTTCCATTTCCTCCCCGCCATCACCACACGGAGGGGGTGGGGGGAGGGGCGAGAGGCACGCAAAATGCACAGTGACACACACCAACACGCCGAAACAAGAGTAAGAGGAGGACTGCATTATCGTACGTGTTTCGGTCAATACGATCCTCATTTTTATTTTTTTCGTTCTCGAATTAATTATCTGATTGATGACCCTGAGACCATCTTTGAGGCCTTCGCCTCCTTCGGCAGCGGGCCGTCGAAGGAGATGGACAATTCGCACTTCTCCAAGATGCTGAAGGAGTGCAGGATCATTGGCAAGACCTTCACATCCACGGACGCCGACCTGCTCTTCAGCAAGGTGAAGGCGAAGGAAGCGCGCAGGATCAGCTTCACGGAGTTCAAGGAAAAGACCATTCCCGAGGTGGCTGCCAAGATGAAGACCCCCGAAGAAATTGAGACCATGATCACTAACGCCGCCCCCAAGTCCAACAGCACCAAGGCTGATGCGGTCCGCTTTCACGACGACAAGAGCACCTACACCGGTGCCGCGAAGCAGGGCGGTCCGACGAATGTGGACCGAAACGCTGGCTCGCTCGCGGGTGTCGTCGATCGTCGCCAACAGACGATCGACAACCGTGGTACAACTGCGAAGCAGCTCTAAGCTCGAAAAAATAAAAGATGAATACAACAGCTCACCTCAAACAGAAGGGAGAACAATGGAAGGAGAGTGAGAGTCAGTGAAAGAGGACGCAGTGTGGCTGGACTTTGATGAAGGCAGTAGGTACTTATTTTCGGCAGCCGTGTTGATGTTGGAGCGTGTCGGGGTGTGTGGTGAGTAGTTCTGTTTCGCTCATGCCACTGTTGAACTGCGCTTGACGTGCTCCTTTCTAGTCTCTGTTCGATTGTGTGTGTGTGTGTATGTGTATGCACATGAAGCTGTAGTATGACTCATGTATGTCGCTCTGTGTCTTCGATGCCTCTGTAGAAATCAGCTCTCCGCCGTACTAAAATCCAACTGACCGTCGGTAGCTTTCGTGCATCTCTTTCGACGTGTGGGCTCCGCACTCGCGAAGTTGTCTTGTTCTTTCATTTGGTATGTGTTGGGCTTCTTGAATTATGGACTATTTTTTTTGCACTGGGGAGTAGAGGAGCACGTGTGTGTTGCCTCCTTGCGTGCACTTGAGCACCTTCCTTTTTTGTACCTACTTTACTAGAATTCGTGGATCCGTGTGTGTGTGTGTGTGTGTGTGCGTGTGTGCTCTGTAGCATCTCCATTCGGAAGGTGGAGAAAGGCACTGAACTGCCACACCGAAGAGGAATGCCGCAACAGCGCCATTCTGCACCTTCCACATTTTCTCTATGAAAGGAAGCAAAGGAAAAACAAATGACTGTCACTCCTCCTTTTCTCTCTTTTTGTTTTGGTGGAATCGACCATGCTGTGGAGTTTGTGTGCTTCAGTCGCCCTCGCCTCTTCCTGGACCCTCGAATTGTACTGCATCGTCTCTTGTTGTGAATGACTGTTTCTTACCTGCCTGCCCCCCTCTCGGCATGGTGCACGCTATGCCTTATCGCTGTCAGTTCGTCCCAGCGCGTCACATGCACGAATGGAGCTTATACCATAACCATGACGGGATCGCAGTCGTGGTGTTGCACATCGGTGCTCCGCAGACCCGCCCCTAAAAGAGAAAGAGAGTGACGGCCGAAGATTCATGCACACATGCGTGCACCACGTTCAATATATATTCTACCTTTTTTATTAGTCCATGTTCACTGACGTCTTTGCATCTCCTTGTCGCATAGCGATGACACGAAAACAAAGTGGGGCACACACACAGTGCTACATGAGGAGGCGCGTTTGTGTGTGTGTGTGTATGTGTGGGAGGGGGCCTCCGTCACAAGGAGGACTTCTGCTCCACCTTCTCGGGGCAACACGGCAGGTCGGGCCCATGGATTGGTGCCATACCTAGTGTCGAGAGTTTGTTGCCATGTACTCTATGAAAGCTTTCTATGCTGCGGTTGGCCCAATCTAAGCGGTTTGTGTTGAGAACAAATCTCCTGATACCAGCCTCATGACAGGTGAAGGGAAAACAGAGCTCCTATTCCCACCACATGAAGCCTATAAAACGAACGAGTTAGAGGTGCCGCTGCTGATTACTGCACTTTCTCATCCTTACCTTGAAGCTCTACTACCCTCGTATCATACTGTACCCCCCCCCCTCTTCTCCCACTCATTCTTTGTTGCATGCGCGTATTCTGCAATGGACCGTCTTTTTCTTCCCTACTCAACACCAGTCGGCGCGTTCTCTGCCTGCACTACAGCGACATTTCACAGCCAGAGCATTTATAGCGCATACCCCCTCGCTCTCTTTCTCTATCTCTACATGACTGTTTTTATTGCTCTCTTTGTTAGGTCATTAACATACAATACACAATCACGGATATTCCGAATCCTCCCTTGCCCCAATTTACCCGTCCTAGTCTTCCCCCTCTTTCCTCTCCCCCGTCTCTCAGCTTTTTTCCTTGCCTTTTCCTCTCTCTTTCTTTGATTATTTTGTTTAGCCCTTTTTGACGTCCGTTCTCTCGTTGATCTCCTTGACACACTTTCACAGAACTTATTTCCCCCTCTTTGTGTGTGTTTAGATCTCCTGCCTGTCCACCCAAGCGCTGCCGTAGTGTGGCTGAGGAGAAAACCCGAATCGAAGACGAAAGGAAAGTTAAAAAATAGACAAGACATCTGAGTGAGCCAGCACAGACGCTGTCCACGGAGCCAGACACTTACGGAGCACCGCCTTCCGTCAGTCTTTCGTGGGGCGCACACTGATCATCTTTTTTTTTCTTTTATTTAGTTGCTCAAGGGAGCCACTACACGGAGAGCCATACATGCAGCCGATTCGATTTCGCTCGCGCTCTGCCTGTCCCACACACACACACACACGCACATTGGCCACTAAGCTGAGGTCTGGTCATTATCCCCGAATACTCAAGCAATTGTGGTCTTCAATTAGTGGTGTGGTGTCGCTCTGCACCGTGATTGTGTGTATATTTATATATTTATTTCTATATATTTTTAAAGATCCATCAACGTTTTTCATTCTTTGACTGTGCTGTATTTCTCTCACCGCTTCTTTTTCCTATCCCTGTCGTGTTTGTTGGACTGTCTCTCTAGTGGAATGGACACAGAAACTTCATCAGTCGAGGTCTCGCGTGATGGACAAGTCACTCGCCAAGGTGAGTCTGCGTTCGATGAGTACGATGAGATCAGCAACGTGACTGTGGGCACAAGCAGTCCCTTAGCGCATCCAAGCATAAAGTCGCCGCGGTCTGGATCCAAGAGCTATCTGACGATGGATCCGATGGCGTCGTCGCTTGAGGGCAGCTCGGTTCCAGTCAATCATGAAGCACCACAGCAGCTTGCGCTAAATAATCACAACCTGCACGGCTTCACACGCAGCGTAAAGACCGGAGGGGTACCACTACGCCTGGACGTCATTCCAGATGACGCGTACGTTGACTACAGTACAAACTTTGCGAAGCTGAATACTAAAACGACGGAGGCAGAGAAACGTGAAGACATCTCGGTCTTGACCGTGGCCGGTCGCAACTTGGATCCAGGGGACTTTGGCAGCGACGTGGCCGACTCCGTGACGCATTATAGCAACACAAGCTTGCATGGTGGTGAGGCGTTCATGGAAGGAAACGCATGGAACATCGAGCGCGCCAGCGTTGATCCGCAGGTTGGCAGCCCCACGCGACATTACACCGATCCTCTAAGCACCGCTAATCTGGACCAGCACTTGCACGAACTGTCTCGTGGTCCTGCCCTGCTTAGGGTGGAGAACATCGTTGCCCCTAGTTTACACTCCCTTCCACAGAATCGCAACACGTCCATGGCAATGATGCTTCCAGAGACGACGGTAGCCAGTCTCATGGTCGAGCCCAGCGAGGTGGATGCCATGTCTACCTCTGAGGTGATTTCGCTGACACGCATTCGTTCTGCTAAGCTGACCTCCCTCGGCGATACCATGGACGACGTGTGGAGCACCACGTCTACTCGAGGTCTCGACACTGTGCACTTCGGCTCTGGTGGCGCGAGAGATGAGACGCTGCATGCCCTGTCCAAGGAGAACTTGCGGCAGCTACGGCACCAGCTGGAGAGCGGAGAGACACCACTGCGTCCGGAGGTGCTGGCAGGACTTAGTACCATGGTGCAGGCCATAACGCAGACAAACTCGACCAAGTCTGTCAGCAGCGCGGTTGAGCCAACCATGACAGCCGGGAGATCAAAGCTGGTGGACTCGGCAGCCTGCCCTGGGAGCTCTTTGCAGAGCTTTGAAGGACCCCGCGGCCCCTTTTTGGTTTCCTCAGCGAACCTCACCAAAGATGGTGATCTCAGTGCGATGGCCAGAATGTCGTTTCACAGTACCCCTGTCGATCTACCAGCGAGGGAAGCCTGCGGTGACCGTGCGATAAACTCACCTGAGTACCCGAACCAGAATTTTCTGCACTCACAGCACGCTGACATCAGCGATGGTGACGTGGATGAGGAGGGTGCGGTGGACGAAGCCGATGTGGAGAACGAGGATGAAGACGACGACGCCTTGCATGAGAAGACATCCACTAGCGACGACTCTTGCGAGGGTCAGAACGAAAGTGTCTTTAACATGACTGAGGACGATGGCGTCGACGACATGGCTGACCCGGCAGCCATGTTACGTTACATGCGAGAGCTGTTTAAGCTAGTCCAGGAGGGTCGCCAAGATCAGTCGCACCTCCGCCAGCTTGTCCTGGAGCAGCGCTGCGTCATTCAACACCTGCAGAGCACCGTCAAGGACCTTGAATCGGAGCTCTGGGCGCTGAAGAAGCACTAGGAAAGGGATAATTTAGGGCATGCCTTCGTGGTGTGATTGCCCATTTTCTCTCTTTTAGCTGATCATGTCAGTCTTGACGTCTTTGGGAGTCTCGGTGTTCGAGTCTTCTCTTTCGTGTTTATTGTTGCGAGCAGGGCTTGGCGAATCATATGTGGCAGAGCGGCGTTCTTGTATGGCGACGCTGATGCGACAAAGATTCTCTGTGCGATTCTTTTATTTCCCAACACTTCAACTCACCCTTGAAGCTCTGTCTTCCACCTCCTTCTCTCCGCGTCCTTTGCTTATCTGTTCGGGTTTCTTACCGGATGCCTCCCCCTCCTGTTATGCTGCTGCTCTTGCTGCAACCATTCATGATGTCTCTTCGCCGCTGAGCGTTATCCCTTTTGTTTTTTTCCCTATTTTGTTGTGTATGTGTGTGTAGACATGTGTGTATGTATATATGTGTGTGTCTCTCTTTACACGTCCCCTCACACACCCCGCCCTCACGCTCTCACATAAAGGTTCCCCACGGCTTCCCTACAGCCCTTGCCTACGTGGTACAGGCACACACGCTTTCCATACCTTTCGTCCTCCTCCCTTCTCAGAACACACGGCCATGCACGTAAGAGTTCAAACCCTATCATCTTGATTCTCTGTGTGCATCGACCCTGCATTTCAAGGTGAGGAGAGAGTTCCTGTGAGATCTACTTCGTCTTCCTCGCTCTTTTTCCCCCTTCTCCCCGCGTTGTTTTTCCCCATGTGAGTGTGTTGCTGGTGTCTGTCGTTGTGCTGCGTTTTCTTTTCTGTTTTTTTTTCCTGCTCTTTGTGGCCCACATATCTCTGTGTAATCGGCAGGTTGGAGTTTAGCGCCAGTGTGCCGTTTTGCTTTGTTGAGCTACTGCGCGCCTCATGGGTTGACGATTGCCCTCTCTGTATCTCTGTGTGTGTGTGTCGAACACTATGTTGTTTCTTTTTTTTTTCGGTTGCACATCACCGTATATCGGTATCCACGAACACGGTCGCCGTCTGCCGTGGTGGCACCTTCGCTTATGCTCTCACAACCCTCCACGTTCTCCTGCTCCCCACAGCGCGGCTTGTTGTATTGCCGTTTGATCCCTCTCTGTCTCTTTTTTCCTTCATGGGAGCGCCTTGCTCTTCGTCCTAAGGAGCTTCTGAGAAGGAGAGGCAAAAAAAGATCAAAAAGGGGGACTGTCTCAGTTAGCAATCTATGTGAGCTCGTGGGGTGGATATGCATGGCGGTTCTGGGATACAGTTGGTGTAGGGGCCTGCCTGTCTCTGTGTGCGGATGTGCGATTCATGTCCGTGTTGATACATAGTTCTCTTCAAAGCGAATTTGATGTGGGTAGTATTGAAAGAAGGTTGGCACTCTCTTCTTCTTTCCCATCGTTCCCCAGGTCGAGGCTTCTCCATCACCTGTGATTAGCGCCCAAAACACACGAATGACGAACATGTAGACGCAAGCGCCGGTGCTTGAGTTGCACGCCGCACGCTCATTGGTTAACTTCGCCCATAGACCAAGCGCCGCGTCTCCCTCTCTCTGTAGGAAAAGCCCCTCTGTGTACGTAAAGTGTCTCACTTCGTTGCGATACGGTGCCTTGTGGCTCCTCTCGCCCTCTTCCTCTCCTTCTCTTGTCACCGCACCGTCTCTCTCCCTCTCTCTCTCTCTCTCGGTGCTCCACTGTACTGTGCATCGACGCATTTTCTCTATTTGGGAGGAGAGAGGGAAGTCAAGCTGAATTTTTTGACATGACTTGTGTTTTGCTTTTGTTTGTGTTGTCGTCGCCGCATTCACCGCACTTCAGTGTGCTCGCGATGCCTGAATCAATGCAGAAAACAAAAATAGAAAAATGACTCGAGCGGCGAAAAAGAGAAGCACATACCCTTTCGCGCCATTTTACCTTTCCCGCCTTTGGCTGGTTTTGCTGCACCTTTTCTTCCAGAATCGCACTCGCATCCTTGCTGCTCACCTCGTATCAGCGATGCATAGGCATGTGCGCCTTTTTGTGTCTCGTTATGTGTGTGTGTGTGTGGGGGGGGGTGTCAATCACACAAGTGATCTGACAGCGTACGTCTGTTAATAAACTACATGCGCCTATATACTCTCGAAACATCTTCTCCCTTGCTCTCGTTGACACTGCGGCCGTGTGTGTATGCTCTTCTACTCAAAACCACCTCGTGCACTCTAAGCAGACTCCAGCAGGTTCTCGTGCTTTACGCGTGGTGTTGTCTAACATTCCACTCAGAACCCTCCCCCTTGATTCACACACCTCTTACTCCCCCCTTTCGCACCGTTCACATCGCAGTTTTGCATTACGCACGTGCTTTTGGTGTGTGCCCATTTGTGTGTGTGTGTGTGTGCCTCTGCCTCTCCACTCACATCCCTCTTTCCTCTCTCCGGTTGGTGGTGGTCCCTTTCCGTTCTCGTGTTGTACACTTTTTTCGCCATTGCCCGCTTCTTCCCCACCCCTTCCTCCGCAAACGAAGTGGCTTAGACTCTCAGCAATTTAACTAGTTGTCCTCATGTCACAGAGCTTAAAGAAAAGTTCGCCGGGGAGTTGCTCGCCGGCGGAATGCTACGCCAGCCCAATGAACATGGAGGAGCCGGATATGGCGAAGCTGGAGCAGGCAGAGGAAGAGTCGATAGCGAAGATGAGCAGCCTCAGCAACGCGGACGTCCAGCGACTGCGGAGCCTCACCCTGGAGAATATCAGGGAGATGGACTCGTACCTCCAGGATGCAGTTGATGCATTTTTTGCTAACCGAATCACTGACTGTGAGGCAACGCTACGGAAGCGCATGAATGAAGACCCTCTGGCAGTGTGCGGAGCTGGACTCATTGCATTTGTGCGTTGCTGCCTCTCGATGGAGCAGACACAGGCAGACATAGCACTGAAGCTCCTCACCAAGTCCAGCGCACTCGCCACACAGGTGCTGCCTAGTGAGATGAGCATGATATCCAGCGGTTTCTCCAAGGTGTTTCAGCGCAAGAAAGACCCGAAAAGCAACTGGCTCAGCCCCGCGGAGTTCCGCGCAAAGATGACGGAAGCGGAGAGCCAAGCCCTGCGCTGCTTTGCCCTTGTGCTCCAGCAGTCTGTCTCATCACTCTTGAAGGCTGGTCTAGCGCTGAACCGTGCGAGCAGCAGCTACAAGTCTCTCTACGCGGAACTAGAGCAGCGCTACAAGGACAAGTATAGAAACAACGAGGCCGCCATGGCTCCCCACGACAAGCACGCAGCGTCAAAAGAAGGAGACGATAAAGTTAAGTCGCCGGTGGGGTCGCTAGGCGGGCTCACAGAAAAGGACGTCTCCCTTGAGGAACCAGCTGCGCTGGAGACACTCGGCCTTGACCGAAACTCGGTGCACTCCGTCGAGTTCGGTATCGGAGCCATCAGCCTCGCACTTTCCATTCTGCCAGCCAACGTCCGAGCGCTGCTCCGCTTCATCGGCGCCGACAGCAACCGTCAGGAAGGACTGAAGTTCGTGCGACGGTGTTTCAAGAGCGACACGCTTCTGTCGCCCTTCGCCAGCGCCCTGCTGCTTGCACTGTACGGCATGCTGCCAGCGTCCTCGGCATTTTTGGTTGATTCCTACCTGCCTGTGGTGCAGGAAGTACGCATGGAGGCGATGCAAAAGGAGAACGTGCGTGAGTCTATTCTGCACCTCTGGCTCGACGGCCGTATTGAGCGACTGACGCGCTGCGTAGAGGTGAGCATTGTCAAACTGAACCACTGTCTCGATGTTGCCAGCCACCCGCAACTGCTGACCGCCATGCCGCAGCTCCGCGACTTTGTCCTCTACGATCAATGGTTCAACTACGCCATCATGAACCAGTGGAAGCGTGCGAGCCGATGTCTCGAGCTCCTCTCCAAGACGTCCAAGTGGGCGAATGCCGTGTACCAGTACGTGCAGGCGTGCTGTCTTGAGATGCTCGAGATTGAATGGGCAGAGGGAATCCAGAACCCCGGCGGGGAGGAGGACTTCTTGCTGGAGGATCTACACCGCATTGTGGGCACGAGCAAAATGAAGGAGCTGAAGTTGACCTTCTGCAACGTGTCAACACGAGAGGCCATCGCTGAGACCATCACCCGGCTCTACTGGGAAGCAGCGCAGCGCAAGCCTGTCACGCTCGGTGGGAAGCCAAACCACAACGACCAGTTTGTGCTGAAGCGGATGGAGGAAATTCTGGGGCACCACGGCATTACCGCATCCACCATACTGGGAAAAAAGAAACCAGGCGAGCCGCTTGAGCCTGTACCAAAAGGGTTTGTCCTTCGTAATATTATACCGCTCCCAGTGTATGAGATGTGCCTGATTGCCGGCATCGCCCATCAGTATCCGGCGGTGCGCAAGGACAAGATAGTGACCCTAATCAACGCATACCTCTTACGGGAGCCGGTGCAGCGCCCCACTCCGCTCGCTGACTATGTGGATTCCTTGCGGGAACGCTGCAAGAGTGAGGCGGCCTCGGCGTCACTGGCTACCCCCACTAACACGGCATCAAAAGCGTCACCCGTGCCGAGCGGGCCTACCTCCTCTGCTGCATCACCAACCTCGGGCAAATCCAGCACCTCTCTCCCCGCGAACTACCGGGTGTTATGCCTATGTGTTTACAAGTCGATGCTGCTAGCAAACAGTGAGTCGAAGGAGGACCGGAAAGCCGCCTTGGAGGTGATCAAGGCGATTCAAGACACTCCACAGTACAAGGATCGCCAGTGGAGCCTCTCTTACGCACAGGCCTTTACACTATACGACAAAGCTTACATCGTGTACCGCGATGAAAGTCACGAGGAGGCTGAATCTATCATGAACGAGCTGCACAAGCAGTACGACTCCGCCCATTACTTCATGCACGCGAAGATGGACCTGAGGGCGCATCTCGCCTCATATCACCTGCAAGAGGAGCGACAGGCTCGGGCTCCGAAGCACACGAATAAGTAACTCCTGGCGGCGCCACCGAGCAAGAGAGAGGTGCCCTGATGATACTAGCGCTCTCCTAGCGAGTTGCCCTTAGGTGTGTCAATGTGCGGCTGAAACTTGAAACAGCAACACGTTCTGGCTGCTTTGTAAGGATATCATTATTGCCTCACTTGGTAGTGGCTGCTGTTTGAGACGGGACAAGTGGTTTAGTAGTGGTATTTCAGTTTCTGATGCGTGAAGGTGCCTGTGGGGCGCACGTGGACATCTTTCTTTTTGCGTTTTGTCATGTGAAGGGCACAACTCTGGCGAACGTGACATTTCGATTGTCGTTCTCCGTGCGCAGCATACGTGAGCGTAACACCCACACCCACCGATCCACATATATATATATATGTACATATACACATATATATAGACATATATCTCCCTATTCCAGCCCAACAATCCTGCTTTATTTATCTGTTGTCCTCCCTACACACCTGCACCCTTCCCCCTTCCTCTAGCTGCACTTCGTCTTTGTCTTGACCTTTTACGTTGGCTCGTTCTCTTTGAACAATGCCCCCTGCTCATCAGCGACCCATGTCGTACCGAACAGTGTTCTGTGCGAGCTCGTTGTTCGCTTTAATGTAGGGGCTGGTCTCCCCGTTTTAGCTGTTCTCCCGTTACGCTTTCTTCTTTTTGTTTTCATCTCCATCTCTGCTTTCTCTTACCCCCAATTCCTTCACTTTTCTCTTGTTCAATTTTTTCTGTCGTCAAGCCTTCGCAAGCATCCTACGACGGACCGTGTACGTAGACACTATCAGCTGCTCTTTCGTATATCTTGATGTGATTGCCTTCTGTGCGCCTCTCATCTCCGTCTCTCTTTGTCTTCATCTCAAATGCAGAGTTACACGGCTTGAGGGAGAGGGGGCTTGTGATACATGAACTCTGTTGACAGAGTCACCTCAGTGTGTGGTATCGCAGGCCAGTGTCCCCTGTTGGTGTGGAGAGAGCCAAGAAGTCCCCCTATGCCAGCCGATATCCAGCTACCTCTCGTTCTGCCAGAGTGTGAAATGCCTGCGATGTGGTAAGATCAGAGCGATGCATCGCTTCGGATGTCGGTGGCCATGTCCTAGATGGCGTGGCGTCGGAGAAAACTGCTGCAGTGCACGCGCGCATCACACTTATGGTGGCAGATGCGTCAGCGTGACTAGACTACATCCCACTGGGCCCTCGTTACCCAGTGCTGTGAAGAGCCTGTGTGCGACCGCGAGGGATGTGCACCAGATGGGTACCGACATTATTGGGAACAGTTGTGAGTCGACCAGTGATGCGGGGGATGGGTAGAGTGGGAAGTGAAGGCCATGAGGAACTGACTGGGTCGGCGCATTGTTGTACTGCGTGACTAGCGCCGCTTCGCACCAGGCAATGGGCCCGTGACAGAGTAGGGGTAGAATGAGGTTTGGCCTCATGTTGTATGGCAGGGGCTTTGTATGCTAAAGAAAAAAGCGCCTTCTCTGACTCCTGCCCCTCTTGATCTGCTTTGTTCTCTGGTTTCGTTCGACACCTTCTCCCAGATCGACGCGGCTGTCTGTTTTTTTTCCCCCTTTGTTCTAAAAAAATCACCGCGTGGACTCTTGTCGAGCCTTTTTGTGCACGATCCCGGCGCCGCTGTTTCGTAGTTGTTTATGGTTACTGTTGTCATAGGAAAGCAACCCCTCGCACTGCGGCTTTGGGTTGCACGTTGAAAGGACATACACCATGCCACACATACTCGAAGGCGTGCGCACGATCTCCAATGGCAGAAAGCAGACAGATCACCGCAAATGAAAAAAAGGTCCGCGACACCGATACGCACACTCAAACATCCATCAAAAAAGAGTGCCAATACACACGCGCACCCCCGACATTTCATACCGACATCGCTCGTGTTTTAGCCCACAGCTTCTCGTGCATTTTTTTTGTGATGCGACAGGAGGGGGAAAGTCAAGTGTAACGGCAGTCCGAATGCGTTGAAAGGGGACCCTCTATGTGTGCGCACTCCCCCTCCCCCTTCCTGACACCTCTTTCACTCTCTTCCCCGCTACCGCTCGACTTCCACTACGTTTTCGGCTCTTTTTGTGTGCGTTTGTGCTCATGCTTGTCACACATCCGTTCCGCTTGCTTGACGTCCTGCCTTTGTTGCGCCCCTGCCCCTCAGCGGCTCTCCGTTGCTCTCGCCCCCCCCCCCTCCTCCTCCTCCTCCCACGCCCTCTGTTGCCTCGTCTGTTCCTCGCTTACGGCCGTCTCTTTCTTTCTTCCGTCGCTTTTTTCTTTTCGTTTATCCTTTCGTCTTTGCTGACCAACACACACACACCGCCTCACCGGTACCTTCGAACAAAAAAAAAGGTGAGCGAAAAGGCGAAAGTAATACGAAAAGGAGTGCTCGGCGCTGTACCTCAAAATAAAAATGAAACGGCCATCTGCTGCAACGTCCCCCCGACGACTGCAATCCTTTTTATTGAGCACGTGGTTGGCAGGTCTCCTTTGCTTCCGGGCCCGTCGAATCACTCGCTGCTACCCAGAGAGCAGAACAACGGGAGTGCTTTCGTCGTGGCGTTTGCATCAGCACCGCGTGTACGGCACAAGGACAAAGCGAATCGTTCTCAGTTGCCCTTTCGTTGCCTATGCGCGCGTGCCTGAAGACGCTCTTTTTTCATTATGTCGAATAGCGGTACTGATGTGGGCTGCTAAGGAGTGCCTTTTCTCGCTTCGCACGATCTGCGCGCTCTCCCTTCCCTTCGCACCCAACCTTCCTTATTCCCTAAAGTCTCATCCCCTGCTTTTTCCTTCTGTCCGACGCCCATGTACGCAGATAATCAACTATGATCTGGGTGTCTACTCTCCTCTTACCCCCTCTACTCCCCCACTTGTATGAGCGTAGCTCAAGAATGAGGAAGCACAACAGAAACCACGCATGACGCAACACAGAGTCTAAGACTCTATAATACAAAAGACGTGCATGTACACCCAACGACCATCGGGCAGTAGGCAGTGTAGGTAATCGAATTTCCATCAGGCGTCGAAGATGCACTTTGTGGGAGCCTTGGTGATATGGCACTTTCCTAAACGTCTCGTTTAACCACGTAGATTTGGGCAGGTGTCACCACGAACGGATACGTGATCTCATCCTTCCAGTCGCAGCGCGTGCAGCGCTGTTGGAGTCCTGCTGCTCATGTGTGTCTCTCTTCATAATGAATCTGACAAGAGTGATTTCCGGAGCTGCGCGAGTGACGGGATGCACGAACGCCTCTGCGGTGTTCTGGCCTCTGTATGCAGCGTATGAATAGCAAAGGTGCTATGTCGTGTTAGATGTTAAAGGTAAATCTCGTTGGATTCAACCCAACAGTGCGTCTGCCCCGTTTCACTCTTCGGTGACGAAGAAAAGTGGATTGAAGACACTGTGCTGGGTCTACTGAGCTGTCTCCGCGTGAGATGGGAAATAATTCCGCTGCAGGTAAACGGCCCTTCCCTACCACGGCAGAGCTTCTGCTAACACTGGACTCCGTCGAGGTGGTTGCCACTGCAGGTTCTGTATTCGTCAATCAGTTTCAGCCTTATTCTTGGCAAGTGATCACGATGCACTGATGTGTAAAGTTATTCCTCTTAGTAGAGTTCTACTGAATTGTGGACGGCGTTACACTGAGTTCACCAGTGCTGCCGCGCAGAGGCGGTAACCTTTGCCTTGCCTTTCCATATAGAGCAGAAGTGTCACAGCGGCATATCGGCGCACTTGCTACTGCACAACATCGTTTCGCCAAAGTGAAGGAAAGGCCCCTATTCCGTGTCCAGCGGTGAAGCTGCTCGACCGGTAGCGTTCCACGTCGTGGCGGTGTGTTTGCGACTCCTCAGTCCAGCGCCATCGACGAGCCCCTCCGAGCCCGGCTAGCGGTGCTCATTGTGTAAGACATACCCATTGGATGGCAGTCGGGAAGTCACATAGGCAACAGACACCTCTGCCCAGACGTTGAGCGAGCACCCTATCGGCTCCTCAGACCGCCGTTGTCTTAGGCTGATTTTTCCAGGATGTTTCAACTCTGATGAAGAGACTCGAGGGGGGGGGACGCTGGTCAAACTCATCAAGAAAGGCAAACCCCGTGCACGGAACTTAAACACGCGACTGACTCCTTGCTTTCATAGTGGAGCAGTGTCTGATGCGAAGTCTTCTGAGATCAGCTGTACATCACCTGTTCCTTTTTCGCTGGTCAAGGATTCCTTCCCAGTAGACACGTGTGGGCTCCTCCGGCTCGTCCTGATACTGGACAGAGTGTGTGTCGTGTTCATCTGACTGCTGATGGTGATCAATCCCCCCGCCCCCAAAATGTAACATTCCTTTTTGTTGTTGGGTTTCCCTGGCTTGCTGACTGTGTGCAGAGAGGTGGGGTGGGGAGTGGGGCGAAGGAGAGTCCGTCAGTGCGCGGTGTTGTCACAGCTGTCACTTTTGTGCTCCGCTCTGCTCTGCATAGATATAAGGAGATATTTAGAAAAAGGAACGGAGAGGAAATAACGAGATGCCCCCAATGAATACACGGTAGCGCGTATGGACAGCGCGCGCGACGAACGACTTGATGTCTAATGGCTGTCCTTGATGCACTTGAAAGCGAAAAAAACGATGAGCATTCGAAATGCCTCATTTTCACCAAAGGTCATGATGCTGCATGATTTGGTTGAACCCCTTCCTCCTCTACATTATCAGGACATTCTCTGCCCTCTACAGCTGCTCCTCTTTAACGTCCCTTCCAACTCTTATTCTGTTTCTTCTCTTGTTCCCATCGCCGTAATTCTGCACCTCTGCACTTCTCGGACCCCCTCCGTCGAACTTGCCAACCCCTCGATCCAAATCCTTCATTCTGTCGTACATGAACTGACGTGCTTTCGCCTCATATTTCCTGTCTTCCCAAACGTAAGCGTCAGGGAAACAGTATCGAGGTTGTGCTTGATTGTATTGTTGCAATTCTAGCTTCATATGCAATAAAACACTTTTCGCGTCTCCCTGCTTGTGCGTGCGCCGATGAAGAGATTACTGCTTCTCGAATGCATTTCTCACTTTCCTTGCTTGCTCGCTCTCTCTCCTTCAGCGCCTCTTCTTCTCTACTGATGTTGGGTGCACCTGCGTGCTGCTTACATACTTCGGTTGCACATCCCTTTTAAAGGACCATTTTATCACATACTTCTCTCGTTTTTCTGTTCTCTCTTGTAGGTCAATAACCTCCTTGTTTTCCTTCTTTTCGCATCGACGTGCGTGTGTGCCTCTACACCAGCGTGCATCACATCCTTCTCTCTCGAGAGTGGTGCATTAAATTATCGTCTTTGTTTTTTGTTTTCCCCTGTCGAGCAGTGTAGTTGTGTGCCTCGTATTGCAGAACTTTGTTGTTCACCGCTGTGTTGACGATAAACTCTCTTTTTCGTTTTCTGTGCTCCATAAAGGGGCACCAACACGGAAGACAGCAGCTGTATACATCGACACCCTCCGTCAGACACGCACGTAAGGACCACGGCTTACGCGCATCTATTTCTCACACACAATCTCCTTGCTGGTTGCCTGTTTGCTCACGGACGTTAGTAGAGGCGCTCCCTGCCTATCGGTCATCCTGACAAACTAGTAGAACCATACTCATCTGCTCAGCCAAATGAAACACATGCCGTCCCTGTCGAAGAAGGTGATGCCGCCGCCGAAGTTGCCTGGCACGCACACCAATGCTGAGGTGAAGGAGGCCCTGCACGCGCGTGCGCTGCGCCGCACGGTACTCGTCACCGCCGTCGTCTTTTTGCTTCTGGTGTGTCTAACCGTCGTCTCCAACACGGCCCGCAAAACCGTTGGCGATACTGGAAAGCCAAAACTTTTACTCATTGTTGCAAAGGGGCTGGCCCCCATATCAGTGCGCCGAGCCATGCTGAGCAACAAGTCACCTTTCATGCGCCTTCTCTCCAAAGCGGGTGGGAAGTTTGCGTCCATCTCTGCCAACTACAGCACATCAAACCCGCTCATCAACCTCCTCACCGGATCCGCCGTCCTCACCGCCGACACGTTAGCTGAAACCACATCGATTCTTGGCTGGCTAAAGGCGCAGAAGAAGCGCACCGTAGTGGCCGCACCGTCTATGTACTGGTCTTCAGGGGAGGCGGGAGCGTTTCCATGCCCGCAAGTGGGTTTGCTTGACACAGAGTGCTCAGGTCAGAAGTGTCCAGAGCGAAAGGACTCGGCCTACTGCAACGCCTTCCGGAAGTACATCACCTGCGATGACCACGCGCAGCTGTACAACAGCGAAATCTTGCTCGCTTTTGAGAAGATGTTAAACCACTCCGCGGACGCCCTCTACTTCCAGCTAAGCTCACTCGCCGAGGCGGAGGTGAACAACCCGAAACTGGTGGTGCAGGAGCGCAGTGAGGTGAACCTTCTTGACTCTGCGGTGGGCAGTATCGCCTTAGCTCTTTCTCGTCGTACCGCTCATAAGGCGGAAAACTGGCTCATGATCATCACCAGCGACGGCGCTAATTCTGAGATGACTGCACCGCTGCTCGTGGTGGTGTACACCAAGGGTGAACTTGTGCAGCTGAACGACATTGCCGAGGACGCCAAGACGACCGATGTGGCAAACACCATCATGCACTGGTTTAAAGGCAGCAATGTGAACACAACGCGTTTGCTGGGCATTTGCACGAGTGGCGAAAAGGTAGAGAACTGCAAGAGCGCTGCCTAAAGCAGGAGAGTATAACACAGGGCGGCGTGACTATGACCTCTGCCTCTTGTGCAACGAACCCGCCTCCCCCGGGATAGGGAAAAACTGTCGTGGTGTTGACGTTCATTGTCTCGAATGCACGCCTGAACTTCTGTGGGGTGTCCGTCGGTGGGCATGTGTCGTATGGTCATATAGTTTATGTAGGCGACTGGAGAAGTGAATAAGGTACGCCATTGCTGTGCTGATGCCAGTTGACTATTCATGCTCGTTGTAGCGTCGTGGTTCAGATGCAGATGGAGGACTTCAGCGGGGCTAGCAGCATCTATGAGTCCTCGTGGCGATGTGCAGCCGAAAGCCGAGAACCAGCACAGCGAAATGGATGGAGGAAAAGGCCAACCGCATATCGGAGAAGATGAGTGGACGATAACCTTCCCAGCGAAGCTAAAACAGCACGAGAGAAGCAGAGGAGAGAAACACATGAGACGAACAGAAGCC
The DNA here is from genome assembly GCF_000755165.1 of Leishmania panamensis. Taxonomy (NCBI): domain Eukaryota; phylum Euglenozoa; class Kinetoplastea; order Trypanosomatida; family Trypanosomatidae; genus Leishmania; species Leishmania panamensis. Next base: position 712,023 of record NC_025866.1, on the reverse strand, counting down.
TATGAGACTTGTATAAATGCACAATGGTGACAAACAGCAAAGCCGGTGCTGCAGACGTGAAAAGCGCTTGTGCTACCAGTCCATGCTTTGATTCGTTTTGTTTGGAGTGGGGGAGGGAGGGCTATGTCCGTATGACTGGTACGCACTGGGAAGTGGAGACACGACAACAGAGCGATGTACTGGTCTCATACTTTGCATTTCAGGTGGCGGCGCTCTCTGCACGCCGGAGTCCTGATGCCAAAGGAGCGCTAGTTGCGTGCACGCTCGTATTAATTGATCTCATTTTTCCTTCTCAACTCGTACACCCTCCTTGTTTGTTTCTGTAGCTGTGTTGATACGTTACGGCATTGATTCGATGGAGGTGGAGGTGGGCCTTGGTGTGTCGTTGAGCATCAGAGAGAAATGCGCTTTGCTGTTGCGCTGCACCTCTTTTTTTTTAGGGTGGGGTGGAGGTATGACTGCGCGGTGACGTGCCGTTTGTTTACTTTGTTTCATCGTGTTTTTTTTTCTTTTTTTTTGCAGGGATGGAGTACCTCAATGGCGTCGAGAGGGGCGTCTTTTTGTTGTTGTGTTTTTGTTTGCTCTTGTCAAGGCTCAACAGATTTGTCGGTGTGCATGTGACGGCGCGTGACTGCGTCAGCTTGTGCGTGTGTGTGTTTGTTCTGTGCGGTCCGCTTGTGTAAGTGTCAACGCGCACAAATATCAACGAAACACAATGTCAAGCGAGAAAACGACGAAGGCAGCGTCAAGAGAAGGGGAAGAAATTGAGAAAAAGAGGTTGGAAGGCAGTGTGGACATCGTCACGCACCCACAGGCACACATTTTCTCTCTCTCTCTTGTCTCACGTTCTTTGTCGCCTATCGTCGTGCCGAGCAGAAAAATAAGGGAGCGCACTAGCGAGAGGGGAGGTGTACGTGGTGTGGTAATCGGTTTAAGCACAGACGGCGCACCGCCTCCGAAAAGGCATAACTGTGCATGCGCGCTGCACAGGACAGCTCTCTTTCGCTCTCCGCAGTGAAGAAAATTTCTGTTTCAGGCTCTCCTGCGTGGATAACTCACCAATATTTTCTTATTGGCTCTTGCTCCGTGCGATCTCAGCGAATACGCCTCCCCTGTGTCCTCCCTCTCCATCACTTCTCTTTTCTGCTCTTTTTTATTTGCCTTGCTGCCTGTGCCTCCTGCCCTCGCACTGCATGTGCTGGTGCATATGCTGGTATACCGTTACCTTTTCCACCTCACCTACACCAGTGTCATTGACACGGCGAAGTGGATCCAGTGGTATCAGTAAAGCCAAGAGGCTCCTAGTTGCACGAATGAAAAGAACAGCACGTCGGTAAATTGATAGGCACTGGTATACCGAAATTTATGAAGCGGACCCGGTACTTTTCTTTTGGTCTTCTTGCTTCATCCCCGACAACTCTAAGGCATCACATCAGCGCTCGCATCACGGATAGAAAAACAATACGCACTCACATACACCAGCACAGCGCTAGCGTATCGCACGCACACATGCGCACCTCAACCGCTCTTACGCATACGTCTTTATACCCTGCTTAGATTTTGTGACCCATTAAGCTCCGACTGTATATTTACTCCTCTCAGGCCATAGATTGAGTGAACACGTCGGGTACAAGGGCATCATTCTTCTTGCGTTCGTCGCATAAAAAATCTCACGCGCCGGCTGACAAGAACAGGGGTAAAAGGGAAAACGAAAATGCTGCCCCTGCGCGCTACCCCTGCACGCAAGTCCTTTGTTGTCGCTCTTGAAGAGGAGAACCAAGTACGTACAATAGAGACGACGTCGCCGAAGTATTCGGAGGTAGAGACCTCACCGGTACCCCTTACCTGGGGGAGTGAGTCCACCCCCGCCTCACCCTCACCAGCCTCCGGCATCAGCCGTCACTGCTTTCGTCCAACCCACAAGATATTTGCTCGCTCGGTCGTGCCGACGATGAAAGGAACGAACCACCTGTCGCCGGCGACCAATACTGCTTACTCCCCTACCTCATGTATGCAACTTGGCACCTCACCTAGAGCGTCTTCTGCACCGCCGGGATCACCTTCACCAGTTCGCAGTATCATCGACTTCTACCTTGGGCATTCACCGTCACTGCACCGACCTACACAGTACGTGACGAGTGACCTTACAGAACGCGAGAAGGGGGAACTCAATAGTGATGCAGAGGCGCCATCCCCCTCGCTATCATCGTCTCAGGCTTCGGAGCTTTTTTGTCAGAGCCGGACCCCTGCGCGTGCCTACATCGAGGATTTTCTGGCGACGACAGATGTAGATGAGGGCGGTGACGGTGACCTGCGGCCAGTAAGGACCGCACCGCCGATGCGCGACAACGGCAGCGTAGCAGCACCTAATCCTATCTCAACCTCGTCGCGCGTAGTCCGCGTGGCGGTGGGTAACTCACCGGTTGTACCAGAGATGTGGGACGACACGAGCTCGTCATCGTCCACGTCTTCAACAGACGTCTCGGATGGCTTTGAGAAAGTAGAGGTGTCGCAGCAGCGGCTCCACAGTGAGTCGACCGCGCTCATCCATCTCGACTCTGCTTCGCCGAACTCTCCGTTACCTACTCAGCTGACCGCCTCCCCAACGCAGTGGAGGCGGTGCACGAAAGACTCGCTTCAGGGGGAAGGAAACGCTCCTCATGTACCGCAAGAGTCCGTGTCCATGATACATGAGAAACATGTAACCGCCCCAATTCCTCACACGAAGGCAGCACCGCCTGTAACTCGCTTCGCTATGGATGCCAGAACCAACCTCAGCAGGAGTAGTTCTTGTCTGTCCCATCGCAGCGGAGATGTTCACCATTGTGAGGCGGTGGAGAGAGTCTTGCGCTTCCCACTCTATACGGAACCGGTGGAGGGCGCACACACAGACTCCGCGGAGGTGGTGAACAATGTGGGCGAGAAGGTTACACAGATAGCCTGTGCCACCACGCTCGCTACGCCTGTCATCTCAGATGAGGTCGTCAGGTATTGTAGCGTAGAACAGCGAGCACACCGCTTGCCATTCCTAGCGCCGCCTTACTCGTCACCGCCACCCAGTCATACCCTGGCGCCATCGTCCGTGGATGTAGAGAAATACGTCACGATACAACCTCCCACTAGTGATGGAGAGAACAGTCGAAGCGACTCATGGTGCGGTGATGTTGGCGGCATTCAAAATGCTCCCTGTCGCGCGAAAGAGACCGACGTGAAGTGGCAGGCAGTAGCCGCTGCCGTCGCAAAGCCACACGTCCTGGAGCAGGGCGATACAGCTCAAGGGACAGTGTATCGCTTAGTGGACAGCAACGCGGCTTCTTTTCCCATGGATCAGCGGAATCCTGAACCACCGCTGCTGCGGCACGCCGCGAAGGAGACGGCTGCCAGTGAGCATCCCCCGCTGCAAAGTTCCTCGGCGAAAAAGCCATGTGTGCGCTCGCTTCTCGTAAGGCTCTATCCAGGTCCGTCCACGCCAACGCACCTTGGCGCAGATCATAAAATCGCGTCTCCTGACAAACGCTATGTCTCCCAGATTCCTCAACACACAGCTGACCCACCACCGCCTCGTTGGAACGTGTCCACCAAAGTTCACTACAGCCCGCTCACGGAAGGTACTGAGCTGGCGCATGCGGGCAAATGCCACCTCCGAGTACGACAAGGCAGCCGAAGTTTGAACAGTGACGACTACATAAGCGAGCGGATCGAAGGTTCACATAGCCGCCTCAGTAGGTCCGTGCCGCCAAAGGCACCACTGCACACGCGCACCTCGCTCTTGCGACTAGAAGCGACAAAAACACGCAAAGAGGCAGAAGCAGCGCTTCGTGAAGAAATTGAGTCGCCGTCATTTCATCCCACTGTTTCGCCGCAGAGTGCGCGTATCTGCCGAGAAAAACTTCGAGAACTGAAGCACTCGCAGGGTGCTGTTGCGACTGTCGTGATGCAAGGATTTCAGCAGGAACAGGCATCACGAACCCAACACTTGAAAAGAAATGCCAAAGCGCGGCAAGGCACCTTTGGACAGGATGTCTTGTGGGGCGACGCCACAGTGATGGCGGAGGCCTCCTTGTCGATCTCAGAAGAACCTGATGCACTAGCGAATGCCCAGGTGTTGCGTCCATCAGCCCCCTTAGTGAGACGTCTATCTGCCACACAACCATCTACGCCTCAGGTCTCGGAGTCTTGTGAAATGAGTTCCACCACCGGTACACTTGTGCACACGGGCACCGCTGTGCTGCGAGCACGTCAGCAGGCATGGCCGCAGCAACGGCTACAAGCGATAAAACGAGAAGAGCAGTCGCAGATGCACATGCACCATCACAGTAGTGCTTCATCTTCAGCCCTGCGACAGTCGACAGATGATCCAAGATGCCTGGAGCCGTTTCGTCTTCAACCCCTCTCTTCCACAGATCACATTGACATCTCGACGCAGTGCAATCTGCTGCCTAGTGAATGCGCGGCGGCGTCCACAACGACTGCTGCTCCTGGTAAGGAATTACAGCCCAGCGCCATCCCCTCGTCGGCTGGCGCAGATGACGCGCCACTTCTTTTCGATATGCCGATGGAGACGCAGACGGTGTTTCACCGCGTGGACTTTTACAGCGCAGCCCTACCCGACGCACCAGAGACGCACTTCACCTTGCCGGAGAGGCAGCAGCGGGTGGAGGACCGACTTCGGGAACTTGAAATGGATCGGCGACGTCGACTGACAATGTCAAGCTACCATGCACGAGCGTGCGGCTTGGCGACAGGGAAACCCCTCTGCAAACCGTTCACAGGTCGTTGAAGGAATGCCAGGTGTCAGGTAAGGGAAGTCTGCTAGGCCGGTGTTGTCTCACGACCCCATTGCTCTCTTCCTGGATGTCATTCTTTTATGCCTCTCTCCCCTCTTAGACTGTTGTAAACATAGAGCGTGTGAACATGTTCAAAAATGTCCAGATAGATGGCACACATCTGTATGCACGTAAACACCGAATAGAGAGGTGATGTTGCAACTTCAGTTGCTCGCATCGGGCAGTCTTGTTCTCCTCTGAACTGAAAGGGGTACAACAAGACGCTCTACTGTGACTCCCTGTGCACACCATATACACGGTGCAGTGTATTACATTCCTGCTTGACGTAATGTCAGTGTACCCGACACCTCCCCGTGATTGGTTCATGTACTAACTATTTTCTGTCTCTTCTCTGACTTGTCCTCTTTTTTGGGGGGGGGTTGCCTCTTTCCTTATCTTCGGTCGAACAGTGGCGCTTTGTCGTGTGGCACAGATGAACGTCTGAGTGTAAGTGCCTTCGAAAGATTCCAGTAACGAGAGAAACGTTACGTGCTTAATTTTTTGGATTGCTGGCTTCTCTGTACCTTTTGAAGGACGTACTCTTCTTCACTGAATCGGTGCAGCACAGGCGTTGTCTGTTGGTGACTTTCTGCTGCAGCTTTTTTTTTCTTTTTGCGTGGCTTTGCCAGCCTCTCCAACGCTGCGAACTCTTCGCTTGTTTACTCTCGCGCCACTCTACGAGCACCTTTTTCTTTTTCGTGTTGTCGACATGCGCCGCCGTGTCGGGGTCGGTCACGTGCTGCAGGAGCGCCAGCAGCAGCAGCGCATGGCAGATCTCGGTGCTCAGATTACAGCGGAGCGTGTGGGACAGATCGAGGACCAGCTGGAGGAGCTCCAGGCACAGCTTAAAACGCTGGCTCAGAATCACAAATCGGACATCACGGAAGACCCTGTAGTTCGTGCGCGGTTTCGCCAACTGGCTGACTCACTCGGCGTCGACCTGCTGTCATCCAAAAAGAACGTGTTTGCCGACGCCCTTGGACTCGGCAACTTCTATTACCAGCTTGCCAGTCGCACCGTCGAAGCGTGCATGCGAGAGCGCAAGTTCTGCGGCGCTTACGTCCCGCTGCAGCGTGTCCAGCTCTTTGTGCAGAAGACATACGACAACAGCTCGCTGCTGTGTGGCAATGGGCAGAGCCGTCATGTATCGCCACACAGGAGTGGTAGGAGCAGCAGCAGCGGCAAGCATGGCGGCCGTGACGAAGGCAAGCGGATCGTCATTTCCGAGGCCGACATCCTGACGGCGCTTTCCAAACTCTCAGTGCTCGGTGTCGGCTTCAACGTGGTGAAGTTAGATGGGATACCCTATATCCAAACCACTCCAGACGGCGCACGTGGTGGAGACCAAGTGCTGCTCCTGAACTACGTTCTCGGGCTGCAGAAGGAGCAGATAGAGAAGGCTAAGCGCACAGCCGTGCAAGAGCAAAGCAAGAGCATGCCAACGTCGTCTGTAAACAACTCGTGGACAGCGGCGGAGGGTGGAAGTAACCAACGTAACGGCGTAGGTGCTGTATACGCCTTGGGCGCTCATCCTTTTGCCTTTGAGAAAGACAAGAGCAGTCAAGCAAATGACACGTTGTCGTTCGCACAGCAATGTGTGGCCGTACGGGAGTCGGAGATCGTAAGTGGGCTCCACTGGGAGACGCATCGCGCTCGGGCCGCATTGAGGCGGATGGTGCAGGAAGGCACGGCTTGGGTTGAGGAGTCGCAGGACAGACCCGGTGATCGTGCGACCAAGACTGGTGCCCATGGGGACTCCCCGGGAAAGTCGAAGGCTGTCCTCTCATCTTTTGAAGAGGTGAAGGTTGTGTGGAAGGGCAAGCACAAGGGTACGACGGAGGCATCCGACAAGGATAACGTTGTGTACTGGTTTGTGTCACTGACCTCGCATGCGTGACTGCAGAAAGGAAGAGACGACGAAACACACAGACGCTACCTGGAACCAGCTCAAGGTGGGTGGTACTATTGATGCCCCTCTTCACTGCGGTGCACATCGCGTAAGAAACGAGCAGGTGTGTGTGTGGACCAACTGGGTGTTGGGGTGCCTGATGTTGGTGGTCCAGCTTTTGTGGAGCGGTGTTCCATACCCGACGACGGTGCACTTCGGTTAGGCTTAGCCCCTATTCGCTTCCGGAGGGGAGGATGGCACGGGGAGGACAGACAAGAAAATGTGGAAACCCGAAGCGCCAATCGGCCCACAGGAGACGTTTCGCTGTGATGTGTGCGTTTCTATGGTACTTTACGGGGGCGTTGGTGTGCTTACGCGCAGAAATGAGAGGAGGTTTGCATGGACAAGTCGCACCGCTGCAGCGAGGCACACCCACGGCGGGTGTAGAGTGGGATGCACTTCTTTTGTTGTTCTTCTTGAAAGAACAGCACTACCGCTGCTGCTGCTGTTTTATTCGACAGGCCGGGAATGCACTATTTGTAGCCCGACATCGCCCCTCCCCCTTCTCCTCTTCTCGTCAACACCCTTGCTCCCCTTCTCTATTCCACTGCACATTGGAGGACCCAGTCGTGTGACTCATCAAATGGTCCCTGCTGTGGACACCAAAGCACATCTCGTGCTGCGAACAACCTCGAACAATACGGTGTCCCGTGGTCTTAGCGATTACTTAATCGCCCTCGACAAATATGATGCCATTTGGGGAACTCTGCCAACGAAAGGGTGCGTCTTTTGTGGCCAGGAGGGCTCCACAAGCAGGTGCGCTACGAGTAATCTGCGCGAATAGCAGTCCAATCCAAGCTTCATGGATGCCACCCTGCGCCGCCGCCGTGCCGAGGTGTGCATGTCGATGCACTTCCACGCTAAGTCGGAATTCCGTCTTGAATGCAGAAAACACTTCGAGATCCCCTAAGAGCTGCTGGGGTACGGCACCGGCACAATCTTCCACGTCCCGAAGCGACGATGATCCCGCGAATCTGACCACACCTATTGCAGAGCTTCTGCAACACCGTGAGCACATGATCAACATGTACGTGGGTCTCTTGGCAGACCGACGTGTCCAGTATCGAGATCAGCTGCTGCTGAACGCCTTGAGCCCTATTCAAGCCGGTATGCAGACGCTGCTCCGGCACTTGCTGGCGTCTCACCCTGAGGCAGTCGCTGGTGCTATGGAAGTACGTCAAGAAGCACGTGCGCAGATGACATCTGACGACGTGCGAAGACTGAAGGAGACGTGGATGCAAATTAGTGGTGTCGCTGCTCATTCGGGCGAGGCGGCAATGCGTCACGCCTACTTCCGTGAGCTGCGTGACTGCTACGCGACGCTCCTTTGCAGTGGTTTGCCACGGACTGATAACGAGGTGCGGCTCATCCTCAGCGAAATGCACAGCACCGACCTGATTGAACCCGACGCATCCTTCTACGAGGCAGTCTTCATAGCTTTGTGGTCTCTTGACGACGTGCGTGAGGCAACCGGAGAGCACCGTGCCGCAGGGTCGGCCCATACGTCAGAGATCGTGAGTGGGGAGGTGAGGCAGCTGCGGCGGGGCGTGGCGGGGGACCTTGCCGGACACTATATGGGCCACGCACTGGCGCAACTCTCGACTTCCAGTACGGCGAATGCGAGCGCAGGCCTGGGGCACACAGCGGTACGTCCCGAAACGTGGGAAGTCTTCTTCACCACATTGGCCAACGCTCAGCCTGCGCCGAAGCTGATGGATCTTTGGTGGAAGCGATTCTTAGAGTGGTTGGACGAGGAGGCAACACCAGTGTCAGCTAAGGCATCTCTCGGCCTACAAGACGAGGGGGCAAGCGCCGCAAAGGGGAGACCAGTGCCGTATCAAGCAGCTCACGCCGTCCTCGCGTGGTGCGCGCAGTCGCGCGAGATGGAGAGGGCGTTGAACTATTTCAACGTTGTCAATCAACGTGGTGTCACGCTACATACAACTACAATGCCACACGTTTCCTTGCCTTCTGAGCTAGCGGAGGGCTTCACCCGGGCCGGCTGCCTCTCCTCTCCTTCTACGCGCACGCCGTTGCAACAGCTGCAACTTGCTCTTCTTGTAAAACTTATGGCGAGTACAAAGTCTATCAAGATGGACGGAGGACTGCGCGCACTGGTGGTACGAGATGTGCAACGGCAAGTTACCCCAGATGTGCTGTACACAGCGCCGTGGGGAGTCATCAACGACTTGATTTCTGGGCTCTCGGTGGCAAGCGCAATGCAGCTCCTGCGTCAATGCTCTTCATTCTCCGCCACGGCAGCGGTGTCATCGACGACGACAAAGAAGCGAAACCGTTCAGAGGACAGAGCAGGCGATGACGAAGTGGCGGTGGGCTCTGCCGTGAAGGGCAGTGGTAGACGTGAGATTCCGTTTTTTGTGTGGGCCTCACTGCTGCGCCGGTGCTGCCGAGAGCACCTGCAGGACGAGGCGGAGTCCCTTTTCCTGTTTCTGCGCAAGCAGTTCCCGATCACGGTGCCGGAGAAGCGCGAGCTGATCGAGATTATGATGCGCATGTACACGACGATGCACCCCGCCGACTTTCCTTCCGCCATGGATGTTTTTCTTCAGCATGTTCTTCGTACACCAGAAGGGGAGCCAAAGGTCGAGCCCGACGCCGTGCTTTACGGGCTCCTCATCAAGAGCGCAGACTCCCGAAACGCGGCTATGATGGTCTTTCTGGAGGCCTGCGCGGCTGGCGTGGCGCTCACCGAGGAAGTTTTTGAGGCTCTCATGAGCTCGACGCAGTACAAAAGGCTTGCATGGTTGAGTCGGAAACTGCCCCACGACTACGCCGCCTCCTCGCTAGATGCGCAGCTGAAGATCCCGGCCAACGCCGATGCACATCTTCGCCGAGAGGAGGCCCTTCGTGCTCGCGGAAAACCACTCTACGACTCGACGGGAGATGTCGAGTAACCGCATGACGGGATGTGCAGAGAACGGCTTACCTTGAGGGAACTCAGGTGCTACACGTGCTGCTGATCGGTAAAGATGTGTCTCCCGTCGTCGTGTTGTCTTTTTTTTTCTGACCGATAACGAGGGCGGCCAATCGGGCCACCCGTGAGAAGCTGAAGTGTACGCTGTGATTCCTCAACAGGCCGTCCCCCCCCCCCACCCACACACACACGTATACACTGCAAGAACACACACATACAGAAGAATAAATCATGGGAGAGAAGAGTAATATGCATATCGGACTCTTGATGTTCTTTCGCACTGTGGACGTCACCCACTTGACGCAGACAGACTGAATGGGGGTAAGGAGAACGAGCGCCTCTCAAGACACAGCAACACAAAACTGCACGGTGTTCTTTTCAAACCAGTTTCACCGGGGAATAGAGCTCGCACTTTGCCCGAAAGAAAAAGGTGTGCCGACTACAGAGACAGACATGCAAGAAGAGACGAGATCATCACGACGGATGCATTTCATCATATCTGACCCTCTCTTGTTCTCTCTTTGGTGGCGTTTCTCTAGCGCGTACCTCCATATTTATTTTTGTTGTTGTTGTTTTCATCATTTCCTCTGGACGTCGCCTCTTGCGGTTGGTCTGTAGAGCGGCATTCGTGCGGCCAACATAAAGAAAAACAGGCATCCGTATAGGGCGAATAAATTGCGGTCCAAAGTTCTCGCTCACTCAGCCACTCACGCGGTGCATACAGACGTAGTGAACTTGTGGGCTCCTCTTTCCTTGGTAATCGCCGACCACCCTCCCACCCCACCACCACCACGAGACTTGGGTGCCCTCCTTCTCGCGCCTTGCTTGATATCGGAAAGGGCAATCGAGAGGCCACGTATACAATACTGTCGTCATAGACTGCCGCGGAATCGTCTTTTGGGGCTTGACGCAGTAGGGGGCTTCTTAGGGGAGCAGAGAAGTCTTGGCCTCTTTATTCGTTCAAACACGTCAGCGAAGCGACGCACGCGTATACGTATCGACATCTCCGCCACGGCACGTGCGCACCTCGATCGAGGATTATTATTATTTCTCACCTTGGACAAGAAGGGCTCCTTTTTGCGAAATGTCAGCTGCAGAGTCCTCGCCAACCTCCCCCGGCCCGACAGGAGTGCGCATGGCAGCGTCTGCGGCGACCACTGCAGCTGAATCGTTGACAGCCGCAACTACCACGGCGAACACAACGTTTACCGTAACGACCACTGGCAGTGGTTCGAAAGGGTTTCAAGTCACACACACGAGCTACCAACACTGCAGTGCTCCCTTCCGCGCCGCCTCGCCACCTATTGCACCGGCAGAATTCTCTGGCCCCCGTACGAGCGGTCCCCCAGGGTCTCCACTGCAGTCTCCACTACTGCCCCCGAGTGTCTATGGAGCTGTGACACTGTCGCCGTATTTACACAATCGGTCCTCTTCCTCATCCTCTGTGCAATCTGCGGCAGCGGCCGACACGCCGCCACTTGCCCATCGCACCACCGCTGTACCGCTCATCACGCCGCGCTACCAAAAAAAAAGCCGCACGGCGCATCACATAAGCGTGACGGATAGCTTCCCAACACAGCAGACGCCGTCAGAGGCATTGCGGCAAGAGGCAACCGAGCGCATGACGATCCAAAACGGTCCGGTGCAGTACGACCAAGAGGTACACTTTCACACCTACGACGTGTACCGCCACGGCAAGCGGCAGATTCACGCCCGTAGTGTAGGCTACAGCAGCGATGGCGACTTGGTAATGATGCGTGAGGACTACTCGGAACCAAGCGACGTGGACAACGGTTTCGTGCGCAAACGGACAGAGATCTCGGACCCGACTGTGCTGGACCCGCGAGCGCGGCGGCCTTTGACGGAAAAGGAAATAAACAGCAACAGGAAACTCCACCTGAACCGCGCGCGATACAAGAAGTACCCAGGCATTCGCGCCCCCAAAAACCGTAAGGTGCGGAACCGCCTCCTGAACGACTACTTTGCACACGAACTGGCACGAGAGATTCTCGTCCAGGCACAGAAGTGGCGTAAGCTGAAAGAGGACGAGGCAGAAACGACTGTAGGGCCGTCGTTTACCGACCTGCCAAAGGCGGTGATACACGCGTTTGATCTCGAAGGAGAGGAACAGCTGCTGGAGTTCGAGCGACTGCACATTCATCCTGACGTGCTGGCGCCGCAGCTACGCAACGTCCGAGCGCCGGTGAACCCCGACTCGCCAGAGGGTCGCTTCCAGGGCCTTAACACGCGTCTGCGCGGCGAGCTGCAGCACGCCTTGAACAGCGAGTTCATGACGCAGCAGATCGAAGACCTCGAGGTGCACTTTTCTGACTTCATCAAGGACAGGTCCAAGTCGCCGGAATCGCTTGTTTTTCATTTTCGCGACGGCTACGGTCGGCTCATCTGCCACGGGGTGGCTGCCTACTACCTGCTAGTGTCCGAGTCTCGTACGGTTATGGACGGGAGCGGGACGAAGCTAACGTATGTCTCGCTCCCCCAAACGCGTCGTCACGGCGTTCGTGCCGTCAATCCGCCGCAGGTGCCGCTCCTACTCGTGCTGAAACGAAACCGCCGAAATTTGCCCGCCAAGCACAGTCTTTCCGCCCAGACGACGCCGTGCCTTGCGCCAACGCCAGACACAGTTGCACCGCCGCCGGAGCTGAGGCTGGAAGGCGATATCTTTAGCCAGAAGACCGGGGTAGACGGCGCAGATGTGATGTCACCTCTTTGCCTTAATGCACCGTCAATGCCGAGCGAAAAATTGCAGCCGAGTAGCGACGATGACCTTGTTGGTGATGAAATGGCTGCACGCGGGCACGTGGCCGGCGCTCAACAGATGGAGAACGCCGGAAGGAACCCAACCGTATTTTGCACCGTCCATATGAAGCTGCCGATCGCTGACCCTCTTCCGATCTACATTCCCATGCTGAGTTTGACGCTCGTAGTAGAGCAGCGAGAGAACACTGCAGAGCAGCTGGATGCGGCGAGTGCTGGCGCCTCGCCGGATTTGGGGCCGACCACGCTCGCAATGACAGCGACACAGCGAAAGAAGATCCGCAAGGCGGATTGACTGCGCTCTGCTGAAGCTTCACAGGACGACTCGTGCACCTGTCGGTGACTCGCCTCTGTGACCTCATGAGCGCCTCCGGGAGGGGGAAGGGCGAAAAAGAAGTACAGCAGACTGTGAGTGCCACCCATGAGGCGTACATAGTCGATGAATGCACTTGGTGTATTGGCCACGTATGTGTGATTAGACTGATGATAGATAGTATCAACCCAGCTTTTCTCTTTATTTGCCTCTTTTGTAGGCTGCTGCTGCTGCTGCTGCTGCACTCTGCAGAAGTGTTTTGTGTGCGGCTTTCAGCGCATGACCCTGAGGTGTGGACGAATTGTTCAGTGTCTCCTTTATTAGGACAGCACGGCTGTGCAACGGTCGATGGGCGATCGATATATAAATATATATAAATATATATATATACATAGATATATTTGATTCGGTGGTGGTGGGGAGCTGGTACCTGTTGCCTTCCCTCTCTCTCTCTCTCTCTCTCTGATTCAATGTGTGGCGGTTGTGCTCCTCACCGGCCTTTTACGCTTCTCGTTGAATGCAGTCGAACATTTCCTTTTTGTGTGTTGCGTCTTCCACTACGTTGTTCATGTTGCTCATTTTCGTTTTCTGTTTCGTTTCATATCGCCTGTTTGGCGTGTGAAACTGCCTACGTGATTGCACCGGGGCCCTTGGGTGCTTTGGGATTTGTATCGTCTGCCCCTCTGCACAGCGACTCGCAAACACACTCGGCAAGGAAATACAAAAAAGGAATTCGCACGACGCTACGTGTGCGTGACAAAACTACACGGTGTGTGTGTGTGTGTGGGCGTGTGTGCGTAGCGTAGCGTAGCAGCGGCGCCTGTGCACACTTATTCAACGAGGAAAAATAACAGTTGCGGATTCGATCATCCCTCTTCGTCGCTGGGTCCCATCTCTCTTCTAGAGAACAATGCGTGCGTGACCCCTCTCACTTACTATAGCGTCTTGCTCCCTGGCTCCGAAGTGGGGAGCGAGGATGGGGAAAGTGTTGTCCTCCTTCTGTTGGTATATACGAGGGGAGTCAACTCTGATTCTGTTCGATATGTGTGGCATCTTCACTGGCTATTCCCCCTTTTTTCTCTGCATGTTCATGATGTTCACCTCTGCACCGTCTCTTACTTTGTTTTCTACGGTTCTTTTCACGCTCTACCACACATCTTCATTCACAGATGAAGGAAAGCTGACGACTTGCTCGTCTTTCCCACTTGTCGCGGATTCTCCCACGAGAACAGCTGTATGGTGGATCGCATCTTGGATAACCGTCGTAAAGTCGAAGCGCAACGTTGAAGGTAAAAAAAAAAGATTAACACAACTACAGACAGGGGAGTCTGCGTAACACCAACATCTCTCTGGATCCCAACAAGTTGCAGTGTCGGGGTGGGGGTACCACCACGGTTTTCTCTTGCCGACATTCACACACACACACACACACACATCCACTCCGCCGCACAGAGAGGCGCACAGAGTAAATACACCCCAAAGCCACCTCAAAAAGACAATCCACCCGGTACTGAGGACTGCGCTTTTTGTGTGTGTGTGTCTGGGGGGGGGGTTTGTTTGTTTGTTTGTTTCGGCACCGCGCACTTGATTCTGCTCTCTCCGGTTGGTACGAACACGGACAGAAAAAAACCACAGTTGTGTATTGCCTCCCTCGTTCACATCAAGCCGAGGACAGCACGTGCAGTTGCACAGGTGCGTCTCGCGGCTCCCCACGACCGGCAGCGCGGGTTTGTTTCCTTTTGTATCTTTTTTTTTTCCTTTTTGGAGGAGGCGTTACTCAACTCGCTAAACAAACCACAGCCCCTTCCCAGTCTTGTTATTCTCCATGCCAAAGGGGATAGCGCATGGTTCGCGTGTCCAGTCACGTCCGTTTCCCTATCGTTTTCCTCACACAAGCTCCTCAACAAGACAGACACGCAAGCGTGCACATAACAACAATCAAGTTGATTCGCAAGACTACGTCTCTTGTACTGTCGTAGCGGGCGCGCGGGGGGGTTCTTTGTCGGGTTCTCAACTCGTTTTATGCCCTCTCCCGATATCTCTGCTGCTTTGACGTTCCTCTGTCGCTCTGCGCTGGCGGTCTTCTCTCACATGTGGTGGTCCGCTGGGGTACCCGAGTTGTTCGTCCTGTGGGGATCCTGGCTGCCTCTTTGCGTATATGTGTGTCTTGCGCCTTCTCTCTACACGCACGCATCGCTCCGTTATTATTCTCATCTGTCATTTCTGTTGCTCTCCTTCCCCCCTTCTCTTCCGCCGCCATCCCCTCCCCTACCCTCCCGTCCCTGTCTTGCTTTGACAGGCGCACGTGAGTACGAATCCCCGTACACATACACATAGACGACCACCACAACGCATCTCTGCTGGCACCTCTACGCCCTCACCCACCCACCCCCACTCCTCAATCCTCTCAGATTTTCTTCTCCATTGTAGTTGTACAGGGCATCACCCTCTTGTTTCTTCTTTAGCTGCTGCGGTTCAGAGGTTTATGTGCTATTGGTATGTGTACGTGTCAGTACGCCATTACGCGTCAGATTTTCCTTTCTTCTCATCTTTCTCACCGCCTCCCGACCTCGCGCGCTGGCTCCATTCACTCAGATTAGCGTGCGTAGCGCTTAGCTTGACGTGTGGTTTGCGCGCAACGGTGCCTCTGTTCCTGAGGCTTAAGGGAAGGGGTGGGGGTGGGTGAAGCACGCATCTAGGGCAAAAAGAAAGGCCGCTGGCAACGTAACTGCACTTGTCTGCCCTCTGTGTTCTTTGCATGAGGTATGCGAGTCTTGTACGGTACCCCGCTGCCGCCTGGCCTTGTAGCCCCCACGAGGGGCGAGCTGCGCCTGCGCGTAGATCAACTCATCCTAGACAATGAAACCGTCAATCACAACCCCTTAGTGCAACTCTTCGAGGCCCCCGACTCCGCTAGTGCTGTTGTGGCAGCAGAAGTAGACCGACCAGAGGCCACCTCCGCGTCGTTCTCGCGCAGTCCGAACCGCTTTGTGGTACCCGTCGACTACTGCTGTGTAGGTCCCATCTTTTGGGGTGAAACGCGCCCCTCCGCGCAAGGACAGCCCGCCACACCGCAGCTGCGGCGTGGCCCGCTCACGATGGCGTACCCAATCAAGATGGTGGCAACGCAGTTCGAGGCCTATCTCGAGCGCATGACTGCGTCGCCGCAGCAGGGAGTGCAGGTCGATGTGTTCGTCCCGTCGAGCTACAGCGGCCGGCCTCCTGTGACGGTCGGAAGGTGCAGAATTGCCCTTGAGACCCTTCAGCCAGGTCACCCTGTGAAGGGCTGGTTTCCCGTAATGCACCGACGCTTTCGCTCCTCCGCCGAAGAAGTTGCTCCGTACACGTTTGCTGAAGTGCCGGTCGGCAAGGTGAAGCTCACAGTCACCGTGGAATACTTCCTGAGCTCGCGACGACCATCACCGGAGCCGACCGTGTCCACCAAGCACAAGCGCCGCGAGAGCAAAGATGGCGGCCGCGTACCACTTCCACACGCCAAGACGCGCCGCTCTCACCACCATCTGGGGCGTACCGGTAAGGACGCAGCGCACGCACCTACGAGGACATCCTCAACGTCCACGGAGACTGCTGCACCCGACTCGTCTGTCTCCTCCTTACCTACTCCAGTCGCTAATGAAAGGGTGCGTCAGCGCGGACTTCATAGACGGCAAGTGGATCACCAGAAAACGGCCCTGCTCCAGGACAAGTCATCCGCCACGCAACACCTGCTTCAAAAAGGACTGCGGTTGCGGGCGCAGATGGAGGCAGCGACTCGTGGGTTAAGTTTCGACGATGTCGATGCTACCGCAGAAGCGGTGCCCCTTGGAGACCGACGCGTCGTTCACGGTCATGTGAGTTTCAAAGATGTAGGCGACGGCATGTTTGCCGACGACATGGATGAGGATGTTAACGATGGAAGTGCCGCCGCCTACACGTCAGAGGACAGTGATGAGGAGAAGTTTGCCTTGCAAATGCAAAAGGACGCCGAAGCACGCGATAGACGGAGCGTGCGACAGCTGAACTCAACAATGTCGAGCAGCTCCCATCTCGCACCAGCAGCAGCGGCGCACCACCTTGTCCGTAGCCCAGCTGCTGAACCGGCACCTGAGACCGCCGTGGAGGTGTTGCCCAACACAAATGGTGACAGGGTCCACAGCACGCGAGCTGCCGTGGAGCTGTGGTTTTCCAACTTCTCCTTTGCGCACACAGCCCTCACGGTGGACTTACGCAAGATTCGCATTAACGTCCGTCTCAGTAGCGACATCACGACGTTGGAGCCGTCCTCCGGGCCACTCTCGTCGTTTGTTCACCCAGTACCGATGCAGCAGCCATCGATTTGCCTGCACTTTGACGTGTGCAGCTTCTTTGAAGATCGCAGTAAGCTCGTGGTCGAAGCGTACAAAGTGGTGGGTGAGCTGGAGCTGGAGAACGAGAATGACCCATGGAGCATCGAGGGACCGCGGCACGTGGCGAGGGAAGAGCTGCTTGGGCTTTCCGTGATTGGGCTTTACCGCCAATCGCGCGCTGTTGTCTTTCGGGACCCTGTTGCCGACACATCCAACGTCTTCGCCCACCTGGAAGTACGAGTACAGCACCACAGTATCAGTCACAGCACCACCACCAGTACTGTTCTGGATGCACTTCATCAACAGCAGCCTCAGCGCCAATTATCTTGGAATCCCACCCAAGGTGCAGCAAGCAGCTCCTCACAGACGCCGGTGAGTGACGCTGTTCAACTCAGCAGCATCCCTGCGTCGGCCGTAGTCGTGCGGCCGGCGAAGGACCATGCCGTTGGTGCAGCGGTGCAGACGTCTCCTGCTAGACGTAGCCACGTGCCGGACGCGTTACTGAGAGAGGCGGCAAGCGCTAGCCCCGGCATCTACCCTTCGCGCGTATTGCAGGCTCCCGTGGGCGGCCACTCGCTATCCAGTGATGTAACGGGACGCAGGCGCTTGCGCATCGTAGTGTACAGTGCTGTAGAGCTGCCACGTGTGGCAGTAGCACAGAGTCATAATCACAGCAGTGCAACTGGTTGCGGTGAGAGTCACTTTCCAATTATCTCCGCACGACCTCCGTCCATACCGGAGGCAGGTGTGGATGGCGCAACGAGCTATGCTGAGCCAAACTCCTTTGTCACTGTTGAGGAGGTGTACCGCGTCGAAGAGGCGTGGGGGACGAAATCAAAGACAGCGGCGTCTACCTCATGCGACCCCAGTGCACCATCGTCATGCAGGCAGTCAATCCACAACTGGTACGTTGATGAGGCGCACGGCGGCTTTTACGACCGCAGCGCTGTTGCGAAGGAGAGCAGTAACCCGGACTATAACTACGAAGTGATTCTGCAGCTACCAGAAATAACTGTTCCCATGGATAGCAGCATCTCAGCGGCTGCAATGACGCACGGTCTAGCCGATATGCTGGACGAACTACAGCTGAGGGTGTGGCACTCGGACCTCTCTCGCCAGGCTTCCGTACTCAGTGACTCTGCTGCCGCGAGCGGTTGTGCTGGTGACAGGTCAGGCAGGTCGCGCAGGGCAAGCGCCCGCCAGCAGGAAGAGCACTTCTGGGAATGTGCAGCGTACATGGGCACGTGCCGTGTTGACCTCCGTCCGTTGCGCTACCTCAATAGATTGGATGGCTACTACCGTGTCGTGTGCGAGCGGACGCCTGAAAGCGCGGTAGGGCCGTCGGCTACAGAGGTGGAGTCAAACACCATTGGTTATGTGCGATTGAGCGTCTCACTGTACTGAGGAACCAAGCAAGCAGAGCGTAGGCAAGCGCTTCGAACACAAACGAAGCGAGAAGAATGAGTGCTGAGGCTGCAACGCTTTCTTGACTCCTCTCTGTTTCATTACTGTGGCTACAAGCTAGAGTAAAGGCAGGGTGGGGGGAGAGGGGAAATTTGCTGTGGGCAGTTGCACAAACAACTACCCTGGTAGACCCGCTGCCTCCACCGCGTGTGTATACGCTTATGATCATGGACGGTGAAGGCCATTGTTGTGGTGCAGCTCCGTCCTGTTGTCCTTCGTTTTTCTATTGGCTCAGGTAGTATTGTAGGTGTACACGCCAGATGGCGCTGTGGTCATGACGCTTCGGCAACTTCCCTGCATGTGTGCAAGCATCGGCCTCTTTCGAAGCACCTCACGCACACGCCTCCCTCTTGCGCAGTGATCGCGCGTACTTGAGCATATCACTGCCTGGGCGTGTCCAGGCAGTCTCTCCGGACGAAGCAAAAGTAGCAGCAAGCAGACAGCGACTTTCCCGTTTTGCGGAGCTCCCTTGGTCTCTATGAACAGATGATGCGGTACCGGCAGATATCAATCCAGGATCAGCCGGGATGCTCGATGATAAGAATGCATCTATAGGCGCAGCGGCAAGAGGCCCCGGTTGCCTTTTCTTGCGACTATCACCCGGAGTAGGAAGGAGTGGGGCTATGACCTTGAGCTGCTGGAAAGACAGCTCGCTTAACCAACACACCAAAAAAACAAGTGTGGCTGATGTCGTTACCGACTCTCTCTTCCCCTCATGGCTCTCCGCACGGGTCCTACAATGGTGGAGGACGACATAGTGCGACTTGTGCGGCAATGCTTCCGCTTCTAGTCTGTCGACTGCGCCCTTCATTTCAGTTTCTCTTTGGTCATGCCGAATTGGGACACGATGACAAACTGGACAAGCTTACCAATTTGGCAATGCCCGAGGAGCCCACGTCCACTACATGAATGACGGAATTCGCCACCGGTCCCCGACGCCAGACTGCCATTATCCGCAATTACGCTGCGTGATGTGGCACGGTAAGACAAAAGCTACTTGGCATCCAACGTCTGACGCTAAAAGAACGGGGATGTTGAACCTACAAGACGAAAGGGGGCTATCCTCGCACAGCTCCACACGAGCATTTTGCCGTGCTTTGCGTTTCGGCAATGGCGATTGGCTCACGGCAACGGCATAGGGGGCAGATGGTGTGGTCTCTGCTACTCTGCTAGCAGTGCGCTGCCCCTATCTTCACCTGTATTTTCTGAGGACCGCTGGCGCGGCATTGTGCCCGACATGCTATCTCAGGTTCTCGACCCACTTGAGGTTCAGAGCACACCGCGTTTCACACAATTTATGTGATGACGTAGATCTCACTCGAGCTGTGTATGCCTCCCCTGTCAGGTGTATCTCGCTGCCCCCTCCTCCATGCCCCTTCAGAACGACGAGCGGTGAGCTCTTTCTGCCCAGGCAGGTGTCTAACCATGAGTTCCCTCCTCTTGGAACGTCTACTCTTGTCAAAGGCATGCAGATTCAGGGGAAAGGCGGGAGTGCCCCTGCCGCCACAGACCCATGGCAGCACCCCAACTGTCGCGGCACATGCAGGCACATAACCCAGACACGCCCTCCGTGGCATGAGCGGGAAGGGAATATGCAGAGAACGAGCCCTCTTCCCCAGGAAACACCACCGTCGTGAAACAAGCCCCAGGACACCGAAATCTGAGCACTGTGTGCGCACGTGCTCATGCGCAGCTGGCACAGTGTATCGCATTCCAGCACGGCATCCAGATATCAGAGATGCATGTGTAGTTCAAGAAAAGGAAGCAAAGCGATCTACACCTATCAGTCTCATAGTGCATGTGGGTGAAGCGTGCAGATCTGCATCCAACCGAGTAGGTCGATGTGTAATGGATGCTGAATGCATGACGAGAGCACCGCGAATCGTATCATCAAGCACTTCAGACACTGGTGTGAGGGGCCTCTAAGCCACATCGTGCCATGCCGTGGCTTGAAGTGATGGAGGGGAAAGCATGGTACCCGGGCAGGGTGCGGGGGCACTGGCATCTGATCAGGGGGCTGGCAGACTTCTTACTTGAGCTCATCTGGCATGTGCCTAGACCATCTCTCACGAACTCCACGGCAGCCACCACTGCTCCCGCCCTTCTTTGCTGGCCTGCAGCTATGCATGTGCTTATGCGTGTGGCTTGCATTGTCTTTGCTGTGTATGGTTGTGTTGGTAGGCCAAGCTATCTTTCTGATGTTGTGCATGATTTCCTCACTCTCTCTTCCGCCATCCTCATTCTTCGCTCTCTCTGATGGCCGAGCAAAACTGAATCTGCCGCAGACCACCTTTGCTTTCTCCTTAGGCTCTTTTTTCTGACTCTGCGTTTCACTTTTCTCTAACGGATCGAATTTCACTTGCAACCACAGACATCAAAGGCAGACAGACGACAAGTCTTGATGAAGACACGGAGAAAGGCTGAAAAGGGATAATCTCATTCATGTATTGACCAATGACGAGTACTCCAGACGACTCTGCGAGGTCGGCTGTTTCCTATATGACAGTGCACTGGCCTTCTATTTTATTTTTTTTGTCTTGGTGCACTGGTAAATTACGGTTCAGTTTAGCGAATCATACACCGTTTTTCCTCAAGCCAAGACCGAAATTCAAGGAAGTGGATGCTCTGATTCCTACCCGTCATCACACTCACACACACACGCGCGCGCGTTACTGACAAAGCTCAGAGGCGATACTCTGGCTGCAGGCAACAGGCTGGGAGTGCTCGCTCCGTTTTTTGGTCTCTCTCCACCTGTCACCTCAACTACCATTTTTTTTTTCGTTCTTCGCTTCCCTTGTGCGCAATCGGCACTCCTTCGTTTCAAAGCGTGTGTCGCTGAAGCAGGCCAGCGGATACGGAAAGAAGAACAAGGCAAGTGAGAGAGGACAGGGCTGCTACTGAGCCTCTGATGCGACGTAATCCTTCTTCGCGTCTTGTTGATTGTTTATGTTGTTTGTGTTGGCGTAGTCTCGATTTCAAACAGCTCATCTGGTCTGTGCCTCTGTTGCCCTCCTTGATTGTCTGCATTTGTGCCTTGTAGCCGCAAAAAAAAAACGCCTACTCCACATCCCCCTCCCTTTTTCTCTGTGCGTGGATGTACCCACAATACTCGCGTCACCGGTGCAGGTCTTCTATTCCAGTGATGCGCTCTTCTTTGGGGGGAAGAGGGGAGGAGTCACACGACGTCACGTTCCCATCGCATCACTCGCTTGCTCACTCTCCATCTCCTCGTTGCAAATCCTCCTGCACATCACTCACCCGCTCTCTCTCTCTCTCTCTCTCGTGTCCCTCTTGATTGAGCACACGAGCATCCGGCCACCACTGGAGAAAAGGAAAGGGAAAGCGCAGTAAAAAAACACCCAGGAGCAGTGACTCCTTCGAAGATAGATTTACCCGCCTACAAGGAGACACCCGTGGCGAGGTTGCGCACTGTTGCAACGCTCAACTTTGTATGCAGTGTCCCCGTGTGCTACTCGCAGTAGCACAGGAGGATGAACTCCGAGCCTGTGGACACGAATCCACTGGTGCCCACTACGCTGTATGAGAAAGTGACGTACTACCTACGCGACCGCACTAAGTACCTTCACGTGCAGAATGAAATCCCGCTAGAGGTAACGAATAAACTTGCCATGGTAAACAACTACTACGTCTCTGTTGCCGACCCGCAAGATATGAGCTTCACAAACTCGGGTGAGCATACTGCGGACCACGTTTGCTGGGTGGTCTACAACTTTTTCCTCCGACTGTACGTGCAGGCGGCGCTGCTCGTACCCACCCTTTTGTTCCTCCTTTTTATAGCGGTGCAGACCCACCACTCGCCGACGTTTCTCCTTCTGTACAGCCTCGTGATCGATGTCGAAGTGCTCTCGATGTGGGCCTACGAGAGGGGTGCACGCTTCGCCGCAGGACACTGGTGGGAGCTCGTGTGGCTGATCATAGGGCTTGTGGTGGTGAACATCCACGTGTTGTACCCCGCAAACGTCCTTTGCGCTCTGCTGCTTGTGGTGCATTGGATGTTCATGGCACGCATCACCGTCATTCAGGTTTCCCGGGCACTGCGTGTGTTTTGCGCCTCCGATCGCCGCTGCTACATCGCCGAGGGCGTTGTTCTGGACATGGCCTACATCACCCGCAACCTGCTCGCGATGGGGTGGCCAGCGAAAGGAACGGAGGCGTTTTATCGAAATCCGTGGAGGAATGTGGTGGACTTTCTCCACCGCAAGTATGCGCGCCTCTCCTCACACGTCATCACGCTCTGCTCTGAGCGCTGCACGGAGCCGTTTCCACGGCAGTCCACCTATCCTGTGGATGACCACAACCCCGCCGAGATGCCCCTCATGATTTCTTTTTGCTGCGAAGTCGCTGACTACGTCATGGCCGACCCGTACAACCGGGTGGTCGCGGTGCACTGTAAAGGTGGCAAGGGACGCACTGGCACGATGATCTGCGCGTACCTCATGTATTGCGGTCAATGCCGCAGCGCCGACGCTGCCTTGCGACACTTCAGTCTACTACGCAGCCGGATCGGCGCGCAGAAGCTGCAAGGCGTGCAGACCCCCTCGCAGGAGCGCTACGTTCGCTACTTTGAGCACCTCATCAACGAACACCCTGGAATGGTCATCCCATCTCATCCGCGTCGTGTTCGTCGACTCGAACTGCACACTATCCCGCAGTTGTGGGTATTGCACGGGGTGGAGCACCTGTGGATGACCGTCATTGTGAAGCCGTGCACAGAGCGGCGTATCGTGTACCTCACGAACCGCACCGTCACGTTCAACTCCGCGGTGCCGGATCCGCGCACGTACAACTGGCGCACGCAAATTAAAGACCTCTTCCACAGCGACGAGGAGGTGATCTACCAGGAGGCAAACGAGATGGATGCGGCGGAGAGCGGGAGCACTGGCTACCGGCCGGATCAGCGATCTTTTCGCGTTATTGGTGAAGCTGGCGACGTGCTGCAGCTGGCCTTCCCAGAGGAGATCCCGGTCGTGGATGGCGATGTCTGCTTTAAGTTCTTCTTCTTCAAAAACAACCCCAATCCGCTGCTGCCACCCGTGCAGTTTTGGATTCACACCGGGTTGGAGAAGCACTCGACGATTCGGCTCGAGCGCAGCGACCTGGACGGGCCGTCCAAGGATACGAAAGGTCTCCGCTACTCAGCCGATTTTGCGGTGGAGTTGGTGCTGGAGGATGCACAAGTGGAGAAAGCGGAACGCGAATGATGCCGCCAATGGTGATGAGCGACCGCATCCAGTAATGTCGGCGTGCACAATGCCGTGTTACAATGTGCGCGCTTCTCTCGACTGATGCGCAGATCATCTGTCGCTTTTCGAGGTGCTATACTGCTCTCTGTCTTATGTTAGTGGTGACTCGGTCGGGGACTCGCCTGTCTGTGTGTCGTGTTTCTGTCGAATCTGCCTCTCAGCACCGAGGGGAGATGTGGCTGGCGTGACTTTATGTTCTGTCCTCTGGGCGCTGATGCGGTCGTACGCTTCTGCTCAAGACTGGCAGAGCACACGGCGAAGTCGATGCGCACATTGCAGAGGTGCCAACTCCGCATATCGTTGTGAAAAGGGACACCGAATCGGTGATGAACAGTGGCGCAGGGCATAGGACATGGCGCATCTACCCCTCTCTGTAACTGTATATTACACAGTCCCTTGTGCCACACTACTTACTCTTGTCTTTTCATGTCGGCGGCCAACCTGTAAAGAGTCCTCACCCCCTAAACAGTAGGTGCGTGTCTCTGCTGCCTCTCTTGTTTGTCAACGTATGTAATCACTGCAGGTGACCCGGGCTCTACTATTATATTGCCTGCGTTGAGCTCGATGATGTGCACGCATGCTCGCTCCACTATCCATCTCTCATTGTCTCCCAGCGCTCTCATCACTGCTTCATATGCACATCACGTTTGCTCCTACCACCCCACCTGGTTTCTTCCGCGGCCTACTTTGCAAGGTAGTGTGCTCCTCTGACGCTTCACCGCATCGCCCACCTCTCTCAGTTAAGCGTGCCATAGCTCATTCCCCCTCACTCCCTCAGTTGCCCATCTCGCTCTTTCTACATCCATCGACTTTACTGTCTTCTTTTACACTCGATTTAGGATCTCTCGCAACCGCCAGCTGCGATGTCCCTCTTCGCAAGAAGTGAACAGAGCGTCAAGTCGGCCTACCACTGCGTAACCCTGCTCGACAACTGGGATGAGGATCGCCGTCAGTTCGGTCAGCCCGTCCCCACCACCAGCGGCACCGGTGACTTTGACCCCAACACGACCTACAACACATCGTACAAGGCGTTGACAGCCGCACAAACCGCAGAGGCGAAGCCGCCAGGCTGCTTCGCTGCCGAAGCGCCCCGCATTCTTCTCTTTCATCACGGCGACATCGGCAACATCCAGACCTACTGCCACGCCACATCCGAGCTGGCGCTCACGGACCGCAACGAGCGAGTCTATACAAATGACGAGGTGCTCGACATGCCCGGCGTCTCGTCGCGTCGTAAAAAGACAGCGGCACTGCAGAAGTCTATGAACGGGTTTAGCGCTAGCCGCAGCGACCACTCTGGCGCCTTAACGGGGGGTCTTGACGTCGACGAGGTGTCGGCAGCGGTGCAGCGAGAGGCACTCTACCTCCAGTCGATGGCAAAAACCGTGTGCTCCACCCCTTACTTGGCAAGTCAGATGCAGACCTCCGCAAGTTACTCTGGTGGCGAGAAGGCGGCGACGACAGAGAGCGAGAGTGGCTACGCGCCGCCACGGCTGCTGCCAGTGGGACGCGTTGCGGAGCGAGAGCGGCTGCTCACCACCAAGAACGTCTCTATTGATGCCACTGGGATGTACGTGTGTGACAACTTAGATGCCTACCCGCTGACGAGTAGCCAGTGCGTCGGCAAGATGACCAAGTCGTGCGACAACCCAATGCACAAAACAAACCTTCGTGTCCATTACATGGAGGACGACTATTAATAGCACCGAGAAAACGCCTGTGCTGTAGTGGGACTCACAACACAAAACCTGGTCTACTCTCTCCTTTGACCTGCCTCTCTGCTACGTCAGCTGCAGACGCGAGGTTCGTGGCATTGGCCACCGCACAACTCACTCTCTGGACCTGCACCGACACTCCCCACCGCTTTTTTGCCGATGTGCCTGGTCTTCACTCGCTTCCTTTCTTTTTTGTGTGTGTGTTATGTTCCCCTCTTTCTGTGTACGCTTTCGTTTGTTGCTGAGGTTGCCTGATGTACACTACCTCATGAAAGGCACGCTGACCATCTGTGAGTCAGATCCCTCCCCTACGTGCAGTGTCTCTTTCCCGTGGTCCATGCGCCTCGGAGATCGTACTTGCGGGCAGGCAGGTGCAAGAGCAGAGATTTGAAGTGTGGTGTATGTGAGGCTTCTCCTCTCTTTTGCATTCCACCTTCGTCTTGTTTTCTCGTTCTCATTTTTGAGGTGCCTATGCTGGGATGTCTCTACGCAGCTGGGGTAATACGAGATGAGAGAGTGAACCATGAAACGGAAGGTGAGCGACTGTTGTCTACGTGTGTCGCACATGGCGTGCTCGTCGGTACGACACCGATGCGTGCACATCCTGCTCAACGGTGCGACATACAGAACACCGCGCCGCCGGTGCTTAGACAGCACCTAGACGTACAAGTGTGAGGTACTCACGCATATCGTCTCAATGTCTTCGTCTCTGTTCGTGAACCCTTCTATTGGCTCTCCCAACCCTCTCTCTCCCAACCATTTCTCTCTCTTGTCCCCTCCTCCGCAGCCTCCACACCGGTCACTCGTTTCTCCTCGCTCCTGTCACTTTGCAACAGAAGGCCTTCTTACGTAATTTAACGGCCTTTCCTTCGTTCCTGTTTTTGAGCTCTTCGTTTTACGTGTTTCTTCTTTTTCTCCTTTTTTCGGGTACTTTTTTTTTGGAGGGACACTCCCACAGAGGAGCGTCGCTGTTGTGATTCTTCTTTTCGTTGTTGTTTTGTGCTGTTCTCTGCCTCTCCCCCACGTTGTGCAGTCACTCGCCCCTTTCCGCGCTTTAAGAGGCGCACATAAAGAGAGGCGCGGTGCTGCTTCACTTGAGTTCACTAAATTACCACCACACCGTTGACGCGTGTTTGTCATTTCATTGCCTCTTAGCGCGCCTCCCTTCCCTCAGTTTCTCTTTGACTGTTTTACTCCAGTGTCCCCCCTTTTTTTTTTAAATCCCAGCTTAGTGGCATTTCCTGCGCGCCTCGTTGATTCAGGCTCTCCTCCACTGCCCCTCTCCGACTCCTCACTTCTGTCTTTGCCAACATGGTCCCTACCATTTGCGTTTGCGTTGATGGAGACAGTTGCGCCGAGGTGATTGATTTTCTCGAAAAGAAGCTTTCGGGGAGTGTCTCCGCAATCGTGAGCGGCACCGATGCGAGCCGCTTTGCAGCAGTGAAGGCAGACAACGATGGCATTGTCTTGATTATTTTGGGGAGCTCCGCCCACGCAGTTATCAAGGATCTCTGTGATGACTACGGCAAAGAAACGCGTCGCGTGAAGCTGATCTACAGCATATCGGCGGGAGTCGACGCGTACAGGCTCTCGGAGCTGCAGCAGGAGCTCTCTGGCATCCTGTTCTGCAACGCGCAGGGTTGCTCCTCCAATATTCTTGCAGAG